>NC_054375.1:74402183-74432183 GCF_017654675.1 Xenopus laevis
CATTTTTTCTACCTCAAATAAGATCAGAACTTTGCTTATTTATGAAAGAATCCAAATATCAAAAAATTTGATGAAATGCAATTGAATACCTCGAATGTATAGAGTTTTTAGGCTAAAAACCTTGAATACCTCAAATGTATCATTTTTTCTAGTGCAAACTACCACAAAAAACCTGAAAAATCATGAAAAAACATCTTCAAATGGTTAAAGAGATCTCATTGACTTCTACATGACCCTGGCTTTTAGCAGTTTTGGGGCATGATAAATCAAGAAAAATTTTAGGTTTTTTTTAGTTTAAAAATTTTAATGAAACTACCCTTGAAAAACTAACATTTTTGGAGAAAACACAACTCGACCTTTAATAAATAACCCAATAAGGATCATGTACAAGGTACTGTTTTATAATTATTGCAGAGAAAAAGGAAATCATTTTTAAAAATTGTAATTGTTTGATTAAAATAGAGTGAGTTTTCTGGATAACAGGTTTCCAGACAACAGATCCAATACCTGTATAACTTAATTTATAATCTAAAAATACCTTGTACAGAAAATGAATTCTAAATTGTTAAATGTTATCACTTATTTTTCATTTAAATCACTAGCAAAGCTAAAGGCAAGCATATAGGGTGAAAAGGTTTGCAATTCAGAAGCTTTAGATGCTTTTTTTTTTTATAAAAGTTTCATTAGTGTTACTGAATAGGTGTACTAAACGACAGGAAAGAATATGATACTGCATCATTAATAAAAAGTAGAACTGTTACGTATGAGAAAATAAAAAGACTGAAACCTACTTAACAACTCGAGTGGAAAAAATAACATCCTCTAAAATTTTATAGAATGTAAATTTATAACCATGTGGCTATAAATGCTGATGTTGATGAGTAGCAAGTGAAGTTTGTATGCACAGCCAAGCTTAGGAATCTATGGGAGTGGTGAACTTGGCATGGCTTTTTGTTTATTTGCCCTGGCCTTCATTTTTTCTGCTGTGCTATATGACCTGCTCTCTGAAAGGAGCCCTTGTGCTACAATGAGAAATCTGTTACAAATATTTACCATTGGGGAATGCAGGAGCATGGATCAGTGCCAGTCAGACAAACTATAAAATTCGCTGCACATTTTGAAAATAGTCACTCAGATCACACTGGGCTAAAATTCCTTTTTCTAATGAGATCATGCTGTCACATATTATTGGCCTTTTGTGCCATCAAATTATGAATTCCATACTTTTCCCTAGATAAAATATTTACTTTATAAAACCTGGAAAATGGCCTGTTTCCTTAACAACTACAGCTTGTCTGGAGAAAAAAAAACTTTGATATTTGAAGCAATGCTCCTATTTTCATATGGGATAAAGTTTACAGTATTTGCACTTATTTCTGATTGGAACCTAAAAATAACACACATGGTCACTTTTATAGATCTCCCTTGTCTCTGTAGCACAACTTAATCGGTGCATGATTTAATATCCATTTTTAATAATAACAAAAAAAAAGCTATTTGCTAAATAATGTGCTCAGCGTACAGCCTTGGCAGGGTCTATAAAAACAAGTGTGTAATTTTGATGGGTGTTTTACTGTGTTTCACTTTTATTAATAATACTCTCAGAGACGTTTGTCTCAATGTTTCATTTTAGCTAATTTTTGCCGTGTTTGATGTCCACCAACTCCCCTCTTACTGTACATTCAGTTTCTGTGGGCACCTTTAGAAGCACATTGACATGCAACTAACCTAATGGTGCTCGATACAGGAAACCCTAATCTTGACTAACTGACAAGATTTAAATTGAGGAGACATCTTCAGCTGATTAGCTCCCACACCCACAATTATCCAACTGGGGTGTCAAGCAAGGTTTAACATCTCCACTGATTCTGGTCTCTGGAGAAATCTGGGAGGAAATGCAATCGCTTTTAATAACTGCTGCCTTCTGAACATGCAGACTCCCCAGCTGCACAATTTCAAGCCATTCAAGCTCCCTTCAAAATTAACCTTTCCAGCGAAAATATAATTTCACACAAAATGAACCACCAAGTGATTTTCAGCATAATTTATTCAAATTGCCGAACTCAGAATGGCAGAGCAATCTACAGTCCGAACAGACCCATGAATCAAGAAATAAAAAGTTTATGTACCCAACTGTCTCCTGGCAAATATGGGACTAATTTTAAGCATTCCCAGAATTCTTTGTGGATGCTACAGTCCAGCACCTGCTTCTCATTAAAATTCAATTGATCTGAATTTTTTGCAAATAAGATTTGATTGCTTTCCATATCATAAAACAGCATGTGCTATATTGCTCTGAATCACCTATTGTGCAACATATGTGTCCAGTTCATCTGCATTACTATAGTTTATGACTGAAACTTACAGTTATCCCTCGTCCAAGTTTACAATATGATCCGAAAGATTTCCTCATAGAACATAATGAACAGAAAACGTTAATGCATGGAATACTTTGGTTTACTAAAGTTATTGCCGTTTATAAAGGAACACTGTTTTGTCTGTGATTAAAATGTGGTACGAATTTGTTGCAATTTACAGAGCGGTTTCCTGAGCTGTCAGAGTAAGGTCTGACTCGTATATGCTGCAAGTTAATTACTTTTAAAAATACATTCTAAGTATTTATCACAGTTGAAGAAGGCAGAAATGTAGACTAGAATATATTAATTCTGTTGCTTGAGGCAGGTATTAGGCACTTCTAAGGTTTCATATAGAGCAACGCTGAGACAATGTGTTATTCCTTTCCCACTGCTTTTGAGAAATTATCTGTACTTCAGTCTAGTGAGAGCACCCCCTGTTGTCATCAGTAAATCACTTCCGTTGCCTTCACCTCTATTCTTATGGCTCTTTTAGCAGTGAGACAGACTAATGAAGTACAATTTGCTAGTTAAAGATTCTCCGGCTTTTGGGTCACTGTCCTTCTGTTCTTTTTAAAGCACAGTGAAAGGATTAAAGCATCATATATTTATTCCTGGTAATACATCATCCTAAAAGGAGTACCGCGATGACAAAACTTTCAGAGAGTTGATATCACAGTGATCTTTATTCTAATTATATTAATCACAGATGCTGCATAAATAATATTCCATATGCTGTGTGCAAGTGATTTAGAAACTATTGTCTTAATGATTAAGAAGTACCGTAGTAATCGTTTCTAAAGATCCCAAGAGAACATAAAAATTCTGTTTAACGTAAAATCAACAGAAATGAAAATTAATTTATATCTTTTTTAATTTTTATATCTTTTTTCATTTATATCTTTTTTAATTAATTAATTAAATTAATTTATATCTAAGTAGTTTTAAATCTTGTTTGGACTTGCTCTTAGAAACATAAGTATCTGTTAAAAAAAGTGTAAACCAAGCCACTGTTAAAAACAATATTGCACTGCACACTATTCTTCTCATGTATTTACCATAAGCATTGCAATAAAATGTGACTGCATAAAAAGAAAGCAAAACATTTTTAGTCAGGGGAAGCACATACATTTTTTTACTACATAGATTTAAAACATAGACCAAGAGCCATTTCGCTTGTTTAAACTCTATTACATTTGGGATAAATTATCCAGAATACTTGGGACATTTGGTTTTCTATAATTTGACTCACCATACCAACAGGAGCAGATTAGAGCTCACCAGAGAAAAATTCACTAGTAGTCAGTGAGTGTTGCAGGAGCTCCCCATCTTGGATTAATAGGAGTGTCAGTAACACACACGTGGTCAGTGTGATTTGGCAGCTGTGTTTTACAGGGATGATTATCAAATATCTATGTAAAAAAAACCAAAGTGAGTATACTGTGTATATATGTATAGATTGTGTATTTTCGAATTCGAACAATTTTCAGGGTCGGGGTAATTAATTCAAAACTCGAAAAAATTGTTTTTCTTTAACTCGAAAAATAGATTTTTGCGAAAAAGAAACACCATTCAACCCATAATAAATTTGCCTCTAAGTATTCTCAGCAAAATCAGACACAGTATTTGCAATTCCATTGTCAGCGTCAAAAGTGAATAATTAAAAATCAATGGGCCACTGACAATCTCTTAACTACCAACATTGGTGCTCGGCAACATTTTCTGTTTAGCACTGCTTTTGGTAATTAATCATTCATCTTGTTCTTTATTCAAGTTTCCTTGCAAACTATGGGGTATATTTATTAAAAAGTGAAGTTAGAGATCACCACAGTCCTCTAGAGTGAAATTCCGCCACTCTCCATTCATTTCTATGGGATTTTTAAAAGAGTATTTATCAATGGGTGAAAGTGAAAATTCATCCTTTGAGAGTAGCGGAATTTCACAATAGAGGACTGTGGTGATCTCTAACTTCCCGTTTTGAAAAATATACCCCATATTATGTTTAAGACCAATATTATTTAATTTATTCGTAACCTTCTGTGTGTTGCTGAATGAAGCATTTCAGCAAAATCTAATAGGGTTATTTACTAAACTCCGAATGCAAAAATCACGAAAAATTTGTGATTTTTTTTAAATAAAATCTGACTTTTAAAAAATCAAATTTTTCGGAATTTATTAAACCGAGAGGATGGAAAAGTCTGAATTGGAAAATCTGACATCTCAGACCTGTCGAGGTTGCATATAAGTCAATGGGAGAAGTCCGCTGGGTTTCGGGTGAAAATTACGGAAAAATCTTGAAAATAGTAAAAATCGGATTAAAAAGTCTGAAAAATTCAGCAGAGAATATTGAGATAAATTCGGACTTTGATAAATAACCTCCTAAGTATGCTGTAGATCATATTTACTGTCAGTCCAATGTCTAGGTTTTATGCTCACCTCCTTTTTGAAGCAAATTACTTTTGTCTGGTAGGATCTATTGTAATCAAAACCATGCCACAGAGCTAAGCTACATTATTAAACATATAGTCAGGGTTCACATTTTTGTTTACCTTCAAATGATCTATTTCTTTTAGAACTTCCTCCAAGGTTTCTAGTATTTCATTCGTTCCCTTGATTAATGGGTTCTATTAAATGGGAACGATCACGAAAATGAAAATTTGATATAAGTTTCAGCATATTGAAACAAGAAACTTTCTAAATACAACCAATTAAAAATTCTGTACCATTTATAAGATAATCGAGTTTATTGTCACTATTCCTCTCTCAGCATCTGTTTTTCTTCATTCTGTCTTCATGCAGGAGTTAGGTGAGATAATCATTGACAAAATATGGTTTATGGGAGATGGCCTTCTTGTAATTTGGAGCTTTCTGAATAATAGATCCCATACCTGTATATGGATCTGTTCAAGCAAATATTCAATTGCTTGTTTTGCTGGGGTTTTTTCTTCTTCTTCTTCTTCAGCCTTTGATTCTGCTTATTTCCAGTCTGCAATTAAAGGAGAAGTAAAGCTTAACTAAAGAAGTATGCTAGCAATGTTGTACAACCACAGCTCTTTAGCAGGGACGATATTAAGATATGGTAAAACCAAAATAGTTGTCCCTCCAAAAATCAATACATTTTATAAAAAGTACAAAAGTTTATTAGTAACAGCGGCCTAACGCTTTTCGTGCCTGGCACTCATAGGCTAATGGGTATACCCCTGTACAATTCTTATATAGGAGCATGACCAGGGTAACATGTATTACAACCAATCACCAAGTGAGAGTCCTAAATACCAAGTTGACAATTTGAAAACCTAATTTACAAACCATATTCTCACATTGGGTTACCTATTGCTTACACCAAACCAAATACAAAAAGAATAGAAAGAATGTAACAAGATAATAAACAAATTTCAAAGCAAATAGATATCCACAAAAGTTATTATACAAAAAAACAACAATTTTACTTTATACACTCATAAAAATAATAAATGAAATATATAATATGAAAGAACTTTTATGTCCTCTTGCATTGTCCAGGCACTAGGGAAAACTCAAGTATTTCATACCTGCCTCAAGTATGAAGAGGATGGAATTGTATTTTTACAGGAGAGTATCTAATGCTTCTAGGCTGAGTTGTACACTCAGAAAGTAAGAAAAAAGAAAAAAAAAGAAAAATATCCTTAAGGAAAAGATGTATAAATATATGTATTTTATATGCATTTTATTATTTGAAAAAACATGTGACATCGAAGTCACTATTGAGACCAAGGGGCTTCCTCATTTGTAGATGAAAGATTTATTTTGTTTCTAAGCAGAGTAATTTAGGTAAAATGTCTCCACCCTGTTTCCCCCTTATCACTTTATCGATACCTATATCGATAAGTTTTGAGGTGTCTCCACCATTGCAATCATGAAAATGTTTAGCTATCTGTGAGTCTAAACTCCCTTTTTTTATATCCAGAATGTGTTCTCTAATGCGATTTTTTAATGGGCGAGATTGGCCTACGTATTGGATATGACAGGTGCTGCACTCCAATAGATAGACTACGGAAGATGTATTGCAGTTTATATACCATTTGATACGGTATTCACGGCCTGTGACACTGGAAATGAGCACTTTGGTTTTTTTGATATGTGCACAGGTGATACATTTAGTTGCTCAGCATTTAAACATGCCTTTTGCATTGAACCATCCTGAGTTTTTTGTATTAGGAATTGCAACCAAACTAAAACTTTCTGTCTTAATGAGTTGGCTTGAATAATGAATTCTTGTTTGTCAGTGCATAGCCTCCTTGGCCTCATAAATTGTCCTATCGGTATTGCTTTGATGACATGTTTAGTGCGACAAGACAAGTAAAGAGTTGCCAGAATTTGGCTTACTATATATATTGTGGAAACTACTTGTCCGTTTTTTTGGTACAAAGTCAAATCGAGAAAGTTGATAGACCTTTGATCAAAGAGATATTTAATTTTTAGGCCCAGTGTATTGTAATGAACATATTCCAGAAAGTTCTAAAATTCAAAATGTGAGCCTTGCCAAACATTAATTAAATCATCAATACATCTCCCAAAAAAATTAGATGTTTCCTAAATGGATTGTTCTCATTATAGATAAATTGTTCCTCCCATGAGCCCATAGTGAGATTAGCATATGAGGGGGCAAATTGCTGTACCTCTTTGCGGTAAGAAATATTTATTATTATTATTATTATTATTATTAAACAGAAAGAAATCATGAGTAAGAAGAAATTCAATTGCCTCTAATAAGAAGGACTGTAGATATATGGGGTAGGTGCTGTCGTTCTGTAAATGTTATTTATTGGCAGTCAAACCAATGTCATGTGTAATACAAGTATATAAAGATACAACATCCAGAGAGGTCCAGATAAAGTTATTCTTCCAAGTTAATGTTGATAATAATGACATAACATGTTGACTATCCCTAATGTAACTACGTAAACGTAAGACCAATGGTTGTACATAAGTGTCTATTATTTTAGCCAATAGTTCTCCTAAAGATCCTATTCCAGATATGATTAGTCTTTCTACTAAGCCGGGCTCTCCCCTGCCTGCTTCACTTGTTTGTATTTGCTCAATGATTTTAGTAGAATATTTAAATAAATTTGAATTTTTATCAATGCATTCTTTTATATATGAATCCTGCACGGTGGGCTGCAAGTGTGCCTTTCACTTTCTGTGGTGTACCACGTGACCAGAGAGGATCAGCTATCACCAGCAGCAGTGGATTTGTTGCTCCTTTACCTCCGGGAAATGGATTCCCTTGTGGTATATTTCTTTTTGCCAATTGAAACTATTCATCTGCATTGTTTTTCTTAGATGTCATAGAAATAACAAATAACTACACTTAAAACAATAACCTTATATTGATTTTAGCACCTAAGCAGTCAAGCTGTTGTTGATGCTCCAATGAACTGTAACAGTACGATCAGAGCTTTAAAGGTTAATATATCAATTGCCTCTCTCTATCCTGGGAACCCAAATTATTGATAATGGAATTAGAAATCATTTTCTAGACTGTGCATTTTGCTAGTTTATATCGATCAAACTGACTTGTCTGTGAGGTATTGCTGCCTTACTTGTCCAATTTAATTTCTTTTCATTCTGTCTTCCGAGAGTGAAGTAATCACTGCAATTAGGGAATAGCTCAAACATTTTGACTTTCTCTTTGTCTGTTTCCTAACCAGTTCTGTATGGTCAGAGGTAGCTTAAGTCCATTTTCAGACAACTTTACTGGTTGTGAAAATAGTAAAACTGAATGACTTGAAAGTCATTGCCTTAGGTATTTAAAGTGATACATGCTACTTCTGTACTTGGTAATTGGTACAGGAATGTTTATCTTTTGTACTCTATGGGGGTTATTATTCAAAATCAGATTTTTTAAAAGTCTGATCAAACTAGAATCCACAATTTGACCCTTATTTATTATGTAAAACGCAAGATGTAATTGGATCGGGACCAACTCGCAGAAAACAAGCGAGTTTTCCCCAAATCCTATGATTTTTTTTTGGCCTCTTTCATAAAAAGCCCACATTTTTTGTATTTTTGCTTAAAGTCTTTTTGGACCAATTCCAGCTCAGACCACCAAAACTTCCAAATAGGTAGAGACCTCTACCATTGATTTATATACAACCTCAGCAGGTCTGAGATGCCAAATTTTCGGGATTGGAACTTTTTGCAGCATCGGACTTTAAAGGAATTTTGTCATGATTTTTATGATGCAGTTTTTATTTCGAAATTACACTGTTTACACTGGAAATAATTCATTCTGCAATATAACATTTCATTCTTGAACCAACAAGTGTAATTTTTTTTAGTTGTAATATTGGAGTGTAGGCAGCCATCTCAGGTCATTTTGCCTGGTCATGTGCTTTCAGAAAGGATATATGTATGTAAATATGTATATTTATTCTCATATACACATATACATAAGTATTTCTGGTTATAAGGGTTCTTTAACGAAAGAGATAGTTCAATCAAAATATATATATTTATTTACAAAAACTATTGACACATATCTACAGAAAAACACATAAACAAGTTACACTACATAGAATGGATAACAAATAGTTACAAAGACAATTACAAATATGTATATGTTGGATCTAAATCCACTGCCTCCCTGATACTCATCCTTCCATTTGGTCTGGCATCTATGTCCTCACTGCAGGAACTCTCAGGACTCTCTGCCTAACTTAGCCTATTGTATTAACCTAAAGACTGAGCATATGTATATGTATCAGGTTCTGATTGGTCAGTGACCAATAGGTTAGTCTTGGGGAGTAGGGCATGTATTCCTGAGGCAGTCCATTCAAGAATCAGGACAATGGAAGGTGGAAAAGGCAGTTTGGAGACAGGAAGGTCTAACCCCCATATCAGATTTCAAAATTAAATATGAGAAAATCTGTTTGCTCTTTTGAAAAGTGGATTTCAGTGCAGAATTCTGCTGGAGCAGCACTATTAACTGATGCGTTTTGGAAAAAAAACATGTTTTTTTCTGTCCCGTGGCAGTTTCCCTTTAATAAATCACTAAAAATGTTATAGTAAAAAAAAAACTCTAATTTTAAGAGTTTTTTCCATTTGGACTTTAATAAATAACCCCCTATCAGTTACAGGATTATGTGTTTATAAGTATACACTAATTACACTAATAATGGTGTTTATACTGCCCCAGATCATGCATGGTCATACTGTATTTTCTAAATGTGTACAAAACATATTTTGAAGGACTATATCCTACTATTTATGTGAAATAAATGCATTTTTTTATACTCCAGTATTTGTTTGCCAAAACTCCTTAGAAACTTTAATAAAATTGCAAGATGTTCATCTTTGGAAACAAAACTTATATGTACAGGTATGGGATCCTTATGGGATCCAGAAAGCCATTATCCAGAAAGCTCCAAATTATGGGAAGGTCGTTTTCAAAGACTCCATAAAATAATTAAAATTTTTAAACACTGATTCCCTTTTTTTGTAATATAAAACAGTACCTTGTACCATTCGGAAGGTCTCAAGACATTTTTGTGAAAAACAAAACAAATGCCCATCGGGTCTAAGATGGTTTGGGATTGAGAGGGTTAAGGCACACTGGAGGGGAGGAGATTTAGTAAACAGCACATTACAAAGGGAGAGTTGGTGGATTCATAGGTTAAAATTATTATCTCCCTCTGGTTTAAATGTAGATTTCAATTTGAGGGCTTTTTTAACCTGTATCCAAAAAGAATGTGAGGACTCATAGGCCTATGAGTAAGTGCCCCAATAGGCACTAAATGCATTAGGTTTTATGTCCTAATAAATTTTTCTACTTTTTATATATTTGTTTCTTCATTATTGGAGGTCCTCACATTCTTTTTGGATACAGTGTTTTGGACTTTGCACCTTGGGACTGAGGTGAACTGTGAGTGAATCCTCCATTAATTAATTAACTTAACAACGCAATTTTTTGATTTATTAATTATTTTTTGAGTGGTACTATTTCCATTTTTCCTTAATGTGGCAGCAGCACAAACTCTGTCTGTATTATGGCTTTTTTAACCTGACCTTTTTTAAACTGTGATAAATTGTTGCAAAATTGTTTTTAAGGTAAAACAATTAAGGTTTGTATCATATTGGGTGATAATCTGATTAGGTAGTTTGTGCAGATACTGTGTTTCAAAGGACTTACATGCATATTGAAACATACTGAATAAAGTTACAATGCTTCAAACGTATGGGCAACTTAAAGAGGCACTCTAGAGGAAACGTCACCGCTTTTGGAAGAAGCCTGAATGGCGAAACGCGTCAGTGGTGACGTAGCAGGTGCAGAAGCATACGGACTGTGAAGCTGGGGCAAGCGCAGTGGATCCAGGCGAACGCTGAACAGACACGCGAACACTGAATAGACACGCTGGATGTGGAGCAGAGACTGTGAGGCTGCCAGCAGCAGGACTTGGTTTTAAAACAGATTTTATGCGTGTTACCTCAGGGAGACTTGCTTGTGTTATATATTTACATATTAGATATTAGATAGTATCAGGACATAACAAAGACAAGCTTCAGACACCCTATGTAGAATACAGTTGTTAAATCCCCTCCCCTTTGACCAGGGGCAGCTGGAAAAGCAAACCTTCCTGTCTACACACTGCCTTTCCCCATTCCATTGTCCTGATTCTGGAATGGACTGCCTCAGGAATCCATGCCCTACCCCCAAGATTAATGTATTGGTCACTGACCAATCAGAACCTGACATGAACTTATGGTCAGTCTATAGGTTAATACAATAGGCTAAGTTAGGCAGAGAGTCCAGGGAGTTCTTGCAGTGAGGACATAGATGCCAGACCAAATGGAAGGATGAGTATCCGAGAGGCAGTGGATTTAGATCCAACATATACATATTTCTAATTGTCTTTGTAAATATTTGTTATATATTCTATGTAGTGTAACTTGTTTTATGTGTATTATTTCTGTAGATATGTGTCAATAGTTTTTGTAAATAAATATATATATTTTGATTGAACTATCTCTTTCGTTAAAGAACCCTTATAACCAGGCATACTTATGTACATGTGTATATAAGAATAAATATACATATTTACATAAATATATCCTTGGTCAACAATGCGAACAAATTTTCCATGCTTGTGAGTGTAAACTTTTACTTACTATTAAAATTTTAACTATGCTTCTACACATGCTGCCTTATTATTGCCCATAAAGGAGAAAGGGGAAAATTAAGACTAAACTTGGGAACAGAATTCACGCTGTGATAAGCTTTGGTTTACTGGCTTTCTTGTGAGTATAATATACCACCAGAAACACTAGGATTTTAGGTGGATAGATCCCATCCCACCAACCTACGGATCACTTGTCTGCTGCATTTAACCCACTGTTCACTATAACAATTTTATGGGACACATGTAATGAATATTTGAACACTTATATGGTGGTTTTATATATTTTAAAATGCTACACTATATTACTTTTCTGTTTTTTCCCCTCCTCAAATCACTTTGAGGTACACAGCGATTTTTTTGAAAATTTTAATTCCCTGTAATTTCGACATCTAGGAACAAAATCCCTTTATCAATACTTTCAAACATAAATGTAACTTTATTAACAATAAAAGGTGCATATATGGCATAGTGTACATAACATTTTGCCATGGACAACCTTATTTTTGTAATGTTTCTTTGTAATGCATAATACAATATTTGAAAGGAAAGAGTATAATCCCCTGTTGGAAATTGGTGTGCCTAACTGTCCTGTTGTATTTTATTAACTATTGTCACTTCTTTAGCACTACATAATACAGTCCATGTTTTTAGCTGACCCTCAGACATGCTGGTTATACAGGTATAGGATCCCTTATCCGGAAACCCAATATCCAGAAAGCTCTGAATTACGGAATGGCTGTCTCCCATAGACTCCATTTTCAAAATCCAAATGTTTAAAAATGATTTCCTTTTTCTCCGTAATAATAAAACAGTAGCTTGTACTTGATCCCAACTAAGATATAATTAATCCTTATTGGAAGCAAAACCAGCCTATTGGGTTTATTTCATGTTTAAAGGATTTCCTAGTAGACTTAAGGCATGAAGACCCAAATTATGAAAAGATCCGTTATCCGGAAAACCCCAGGTCCCAAGCATTCTGGATAACGGGTCCCATACCTGTACTAGATAACTGCATAAAAATGACAAGCACTATGTTGCATGAAAAGGAATGTTCATTGTTGACTTAGAACTACAGTATGTGATGGATCCCCAAGTTTAACAAGACAAATGAATCCTCAAACAGCATTGTATTCAATTTTAGGCTTAGTCTTTTAGGTAAAGGGAAATTAATCCTGCCGCTGAGTGTACGACTAAAATCCTTGCCTAAAACTAAAAAGGACTGCTGTTATTGATAGAAAGAAAATTAAAGTAGTTATACAGTATGGTTACCAGGAAATACATTTAAAAATGCAAAACAAAAATATGTCTATAAGCCATGGCACACTAAAGGGCTGATTTTCGACCTAACTCCCTTTCACGTATTAAACTAATTTATTAATAAATTTTTCTCCATTGGAGCGACAAAATATCACAACAAAATCGAGCGTCAATTCATATTGTAAGATTGACTCTCTTTTTTGGATTATCGGACGAAAACCAAAACTTTTTCAGATTACCCAGCGCAGATCACAATGTCAAGAAACAACTTCAGGGACATCTGCCATTGACATCTACATACTTCGACAGGTTTGAGATGGCGTATTTTCTGACTTGGATTTTTAGCAGCTTTGGGGTATGATAGATCTCTAAAAATTTGAGTTTTCCCCCCAAACACCTAGACCAGAAAAAAATTAGGTTTAATAAATGGGCCCCCAATTGTTAAAAAAACTGCACTGATTATTTGCTATTCATAACAAGGAACAAGAGTGCAGCTTTCTTAAGTTTAAGGAGTCTGTATTTAACACCTGCCTTGAGCCAGCATCAAGTATTCACAGGTGCTCCAAAGGAACACTTATTAAAGGAGAACTCAACTGCCTATTGACACACACCAATGTATGCACATATTTGTATTGATGTACGATGCAAACAGACTTGTACTGACGCAAGCCCTTAAAGGAACAATAACACCAAAAAGTGAAAGTGTTTTCTAGTAATGAAATTATAATTTAGTTTTGCACTGCACAGGTAAAACTGGTGTCAACACATATTTAACTGATACCACTTAGGCTGCCTTTATAGTAGAAATGTACTCAATTAGTTAAAGGAGAACTAAACCTTTAGACCTCCTTCACTCCCCTTCACTGCCAGCTCCACTGCCCCCTTCTGTCTGTCTCTAATCCTCTTCTGTTCGAATGGCGACACCAATCTTGGATGAGCATGCACACTAGAAGCTTATTCAGGACATAGATTCAACTGTGCATGCTTCTCCAAGGTCCTCGTTGCCGCTGTAACAGAAGAGGATCAGAGGCAGACAGAAGATGGTGCCTTTGAACTCCGCTGCACAACTCTGCAGATTTGTAGCAGGTCAGGATACAGGTCAACTTCCAAAAGAATAGATGCTGCGGGGACATGAGATTGGATGGGGGCAGTGGAGGGGGCTAAGGGTTAGTTCTCTCAGAGAATCTGTGTGAGGTACTTCAAGTTCCAAAATCAGCAACTTTACAGTGGAACAAGGTAAGGGAGAGGTTGGAAAACTCTCTGAGCCTAAGGGGAATTTTGGAAATGGTTGATGTAAGCAGAGGTAGAATATCCCCTCAATCCTTTCTATCTGTGGAATCAGGTATATAAAGTATGTATAAAAAATATTTATTTTTTGAAGTTCAGATTTGGTCTTTAGTCCTGTCAACAACGTGGTTGCTAATTAGAAGAGGTCATGCAATCCCATCTGTGGAAATTATACAGGGAAAAATGGGTTGTATTAAATAATTTTTCTCATTTTAATAACATTTATGTTTCATGGATTTAATGCTTTTACCCACAATACCTTACAAGTACCAGTCATTTTTAGTTTCAGTGGTAATTGCTATTATAATAAACATTATTACAGTGTCAAAAGCTATTGGCTAATAAAAATAGCCAATGATTCCTCATTGAATTAGTAGATGTTTCTTCATTTTTAAGAAACAATACAATAACTGTTTAAACGTGAGGAGATATTAACCTTTAGTGAATGAAGCCCATACATAACACCTACATTATTGCTTTATTATTAATATATTTATGTATGAAGGCTTTAAATACCTTAAATAGCTACCAACCCATTAAATAGCTACAGTACATATTTCTACAATTTTGTATTACATTCCAGCAGAAATTCCATTTAGTCTTATGGGTTTTTGCATTTGATAGACTATATCTATAACATTTGTTAGTAATTGTTTCATTTCCTACTGTGGCATGTGTAGTTAACCTTGCTAGATTGATTGGAAATTGACTGCAATGAACCCAACCTTTGCCAGTTAAACAAAGGTCACAGAAGTACTCTGAGTTAATCAATTCTTTCAGATAAAAAGATGGTGATGTTATGGACTAAAACATACTTTAACTATTTCATGTTTAGGACATTTTAACAGTTTTGTGATCAAAGCATGTTTAATGTTTTGGACATACTTTCATAGGAATAAAAAGAATCGTCATTGATTTCAATTACAAAATCATTGCAAACTATAAAAATGTGTTCGAATTTACTGCTAAAATTTATAAGTGTAAGTTAGCCAGTCAGCATAAGGTCATGAATAATTATATTTTCAATAATAGTAGAACCTAATCTATTGCAACAGAGCTATTTTATAATACATTTGGCATTAACCCTGATTTTCTTACTCAATTTCCTACTACTTCTGCATGTATTTTAATGAGACATCCTAATTTGGTAAAATTATTATCCATGCTTGTCTTGTAACATACACTTCCTCCTCACAATCCTTACAATTACCCTATTTACTTAGTATTAAAACCCCTTCCCCTTCCCGGCTGAACATAATCCATGTCTACATCTTTAACTCAGGCTATAAAGTATATACTTTATAGAGCTCAGGATAATATACTTGAAGGAGAACAGGTCTCACATCACAATCTTCTAAACCCTCTCATTTTAGGAAATTTACACTAAGTGACAAGCTTATAGAGACCCATGCTAATGCAAAAGCAGATGCAAACTTCCTATGCTAAAAGAGAGGCAAGACTTAAAGCAGAGATGCAAGCTGAGGCTGCACAAAAGCAAGCTGAGGCTGCATGCCAGAAAAGCTGCTGAGGCTGCACGGAAGCAAGCAGAAGCTGCACGTAAAAGGGCAGAAATGGAAGCTGCATTAAAAAATTCTTCATATGGAAAAGGAAAGGGCATCAGCTATTGCAAAGTTAAAGGTCCTTGAACAAGCACTGGGAGAAGTGCATGAAGAGACCTGCCTTATCCCAGCAGAGATCCTATTGAACGTACAAGTAAATATTTACTAAACCAAAATGCATCTAATGACAATCAACTAAGCTTAAAATCCAATGACCCCTTGCAACCCACAGCCTCTTATACCTGTTACTACTACCACTGATGTACCTTACAGTACCCAAACCACAGAGCTGTAAACAACGGCACAGCAACAGTTTACCCACACAGATGTAATCAAACAGCACAAGACACTACCTCCTACCATCTCTCATGTGAATTCCAGCAATTAACCTCAGTTTAAACTACAACCAGCAAAGGCCTTAGAGACAAAACCACTGTTTTTGATACTTCATCCTATCCTGGTTCATTTCACCTTAATAGGCCAGAAGGCTATACAACCCCAGGGTTGCACAAGTTACTCAGGCCCCAAAGAGTGATAGATCAGACCTGTTTGACTTTGCCAGGCACATGATATGTCACAAGCTCATAAACATTAGTCTCTCAAGGTTTGATAACTGCCCTGAGAATTGCAAGAACCTGGAGATCTACCTTTAAAGGACATGTAAACCCCCCACACAAAAAAATAATCAACAGCCTCTTTGAAATCTTTAGATAACTGCGAATGTGGTTGTTAGAAGGTTAACAGTACATCTGCAGCATCACCTTAATCACCTAATCCTTCTACTCCTCTATCCCACTCTGCCCCCTCCCTCGGGAATATGCTTTGGCTGTTGACTTATGCGCATGCTCAGTTTTTCTCAGCTCAGAATTCCACTCTAAAGCTGGCCATAGATACAAAGATCCGATCATATAAATCATCGTACGATCAGACTTCCACATCTTCCGACCTGCCACTAACCATTCCGATCAAATAAAGTACAAAAGAACAGATCAGCCGCTGTTCTGCCCCTGACAGCAATCGTACGAAAGTTATGTCCAACAAAGCTGCTGAGAGTCTCCCTCTGAAAATCGTCCGATCAGCAATACATGCAGAGAAATTATCGGCAGCCGATAGAAATCTTTTAACCTGTCCGATCGACCAAACGACCGATCTCCGCCGGAGGAAAAATGTCAGGACTCTCCACACACAGTCCGAAAATCGTACGAATCCTCAATTCGTACAATCAGATCTTTGCATCTATGGCCAGCTTAACAGTCAATGAAAATATCTGCTCTAGCTGTCTGATCCTATTTTTTTCTCCTAACCACCTCTCTTGAGCTCAGTTTAACTATTACAGTACTCAACCCCAGCAGAACTTTTTATGAAAGTATGTTGTGCCTGTGTAGCCCTGCATTCTGCATTGCATGAACTTGTACAGCATACATGTCCTGTTTGCAGATGTCAATGTTACTGGTGATGTGTCAGAGGGAAAATGGCTTCTGGGTAAAAGCTGCTATTTGTTTTAGGAAAATGAAGGTGCTGGCAAATGGAGGGGGCATATGCAGTACAAATGATGTGGCTTGGGTGGGGAAGATACAGTTAGGCCCATAAATCTTTGGACAGAGACAAATTTTTTCTAATTTTGGTTCTGTACATTACCACAATGAATTTTGAGTAAAGCAACTCTCAGCTTTAATTCAGTGGTTGAACAAAAAGATTGTATAAAAATGTGAGGAACTAAAGCCTTTTTTTAACACAATCACTTTCAGGGGCTCAAAAGAAATTGGACAATTGACTCAAAGGCTATTTCACGGGCAGGTGTGGGCAATTCCTTCATTATTTCATTATCAATGAAGCAGATAAAAGCCCTGGAGTTGATTTGAGGGGGGGGTGCTTGTATGTGGAAGATTTTGCTGTGAAAAGACAAACTGCAGTCAAAGATGAATGCAGATGAAACATGCCATCCTTAAGCTGCAAAAACAGAAAAACCCCACCCGAGAAAATTCTACAATATTAAAAACAGTAACGTCAAAAAATATAAGTGTTTTAAAGTAATGAAAATATAATGCAGTGTTGGCCTGCACTGGTAAAAATGCTGTGTTTGATTTAGAAACACTACTATTGTTTATATAAATAAGCTGTTGTGTAGCAATGGGGGCACCCATTCAAAGGAGAAAAGGCTCAAGTTACACAGCAGATAGCATATAAGTTCTGTCTGTCTAATGGTGTTATCTGTTATCCATTAGTTAACCTCTGCAATATAGCCATTTTTTAATTTCTGCCATTGCTCCACAGCAGCTTGTTTATATGAATTATAGTAGTGTTTCTGAATCAAACAGAACAGTTTTACCAGTGCAGGGCAACAGTACATGATATTTTCATTACTTTAAAACACTTACATTTTTTGGTGTTACTGTTCCTTTAAGAGTGGCAAAATCTACTGTTAGGTACATACTGAGAAAGAAAGAAAGCACTGGTGAACTCAGCAACGCAAAAAGACCTGGACCTCAACTGAAGACAACAGTGGTGGATGATCACAGAAACATTTCCATGGTGAAGAGAAACCCCTTCACAACAGCCAAACAAGTGAACAACACTCTCCAGGAGGTAAGAGTATCGATATCCAAGTCTACCATAAAGAGAAGACTGCATGAAAGTAAATACAGAGGGTGCACTGCAAGGTGCAAGCCACTCATAAGCATCAAGAATAGAAAGGCTAGATTGGACTTTGCTAAAAAAAAACATCTAAAAAAGCCAAAAAAAAAAGCTTTTACTTACATCAATTTTTATGCATTATTTTTTTGTTCAACCCACTGAATTAAAGCTGAAAGTCTGCAGTTTAACTGCTTCTGAGTTGTTTTTTAAAATTTATTGTGGTAATGTACAGAACCAAAATTAGAAAAAAGTTGTCTCTGTCTAAAGATTTATGGACCTAACTGTATGATCAACTCATATACATGGTAGAAATATGTAGGCTTTAAATTTCCTTTAAAGCTGCAATTGCTGACCTCAACATCACAGCCAAAGAGGAACTCGATTTACACATCAAATAGCTAGGTCCTGAATCCGCAGATCATGTTTAAAGACTAAGAGCCGTTCACGTTGACTACCCAGATGCAGTTCTTGCCGCCACTTGAGGAAGACTTGAACAAACCTATGGTAGCTCTGAAGCCATAGAAAGTGCTTTATTTAAGAAATTACAGACCTTTCCAACATAACCAACAAGGACAACAACAAGATGCAGGAACTCAGTGACCTTCTGATGAAGCTAGAGTTAGTTAAGGCAGATCCTCGCCTCTCATGACTCTACTTGGATACAGCTCATGGTGTGAACCCAGTAATATTAAAGCTACCATATGGGCTGCAAGAGAAGTGGGCCACAAAAGGTTCAAGGTACAAGAAACAATATAACATATCCTTCCCTCCATTTTCATACTTCTGCAACTTCATCAGTGACCATGCCTGGATCAAGAATGATCCCAGCATTAGCTTTAGTGAGCCCAACCTTCCTGCTTCATTGTCTGTAAGGCATGACAACACAGCTACTAAACACTTCAACAAATATATCAACTTCAATTAACTCAAGGCCTCTGGTTCCAGTGTCTACATACCCAGTCATCCTCACCTTAGCTACTCTTCTCAATATGGATGCACCAAATCCACTATTTTTGAACTTTAGAAAGGATTCAGCCGAATACCGAACCGAATCCTAATTTGCATATTGAAAATAGTGGTGGGAAGTGGAAAACATTTTTTATTTCCTTGTTTTGTGACAAAAAGTCACGCGATTTCCCTCTCCACCCCTAATTTGCATATTAAATTAGAATTCGGATTCGGTTCGTCCGGGCAGAATGATTCGGCAGAATCTGAGTCCTGCTGAAAAAGGCCAAATCCTGGATTCGGTGCATCCCTACTTCTCACCCAGAAAACTGGGAATGTCCTTTTTCCACCTGGTGACCTTGCAGCAGGGAACCTCTACCAAAATCAGTGGAAGCATGTACAGCACCTGGCTGATTGTTTCTGGAACAGATGGAATAAGCAGTACCTCACTTTTTTGCAAGGATGTAGAAACTTGCAAAGACTGACTCCTAATCTACAGGTAGGAGACCTTGTCCTACTAAAAGATCAACAAGCCCATCGGTTTGATTGGCCAATGGGACTTATCACAAAGTGCCTTCCTAGTGAGGATGGTAAGGTATGTAGAGTATAAGTAAAAAATCCTAAGGATGGTACAAAGACCTTTATTAAATCTATCACTAAACTTGTGTTTCTCTTGCCTTTTGCGGATTGAACTCTTATTTACTTCGTAAACACTTAAAAACAAGATACAATGCCGTATTTATTGCATTGCCTGATTGTTTTCTTCTTGTTTCGTTTTTCAGATCTCTGGCAGTATCTTAAAGCAAAATTGTTTATTCTGTGGTTCATAGCTACTGTTATGTTTATATAATATAGTGGTACCTAAAGATACCAGATGGGGAGTGTGCTGCCCCAGCTGTTAAATGTTTTATTATGTTAAAATGTATATGCTTAAAGCTTTTATGTTTACCCATCATTACGCTGCCACCTATCGACCAAAGCTATACGGCAGATTCTGTATTTCCTTGTTTAAAAAACCCTCCTCCTATTCCTATGTGTGATATCAGTTCCTTCCATCATCCTTTTGTGTTCCTGCCTTTCATGAGTGAGGAGCTACTCTGAGGTTAGAAAAATAAACATTATTTTTGACCTGCAGCACATGTACATCCCTGCTACATTTGTCCATCCACCCCAAATAAAGCACCTTTGTGGATTCCAAGTGTCTGGTGAGTTCACCTATCTGGCAAAGATTGCCCTCAGTGGTTGTTACCAGCCATACAGGCCCAGCAGGGAGGGCTCACAGCGAAATCAGCCACCATCACAGCAATTGGAGCCAGAATATCTATATTCTGGCCATATATATAAAATTTAGGAATATTATAATTACCATGCAACTTATAGTGTTTATATTATTAAACGTACATGTTCTTTATATGCATAGGTAAGACCAAGAAAATGTTTAAGACCAGATTTACTGAACACAAGTCCCATATCAGAAAGGTAGAATGAAGGTAAACTTGAAGGTGATGACAATTAAGAAGGTGTCAGTAAAGTTCACGTTCTTGTTACTGGAAATTGGTGTACATAATTAAACATGCCTAAATATTATGAGGAGAAAGAGGAGGATAAACATCTGTGTGGTGGAGTGAAGGAGGATTTGAAGAGCTGATTGTTACAGAGTGATTGTTACAGAGTGCTGCAGGAAGGAAAGATCCCAAAGGAATGTTTAAAAGAAGGATACTGCAAAACTACTCACGTAACCTTTTTATAAATGCAAAAGATCAATTCTGGACAACAGAGCAAGATTCCAAGGAAGAAAGGTATGTTGATGAATGAAAACTTTGTTTGATAATTAACACTCAGTTTCATGAAAAGATGCATTTAACATACAGAAATGCATACCTTCCAACTGTCAAAACATTTTCGCCGCGCTATGCACGGCAACTTTTTTTGTCCCTCTTTTTATTTCCAAAATGTTGGGAAGTATGAGAATCGTTCTTCATTGTCAGCACTTGATGAACCAAAACAACATCATCTCAGTCCCAGTAATGGTCATGATTGATCATGTCCCACCTATTAAAAGGGGTTGTGACCATAAAATAAGAGTACAGTATTGCAATGTGAGAGCTTTTGGATTAGCACTCTTCAAACTTTGGCACCAAACTGGTTAAATTCTATGATCTCTTTCTACCGTTTCTTAGAAAAGCATCAATGATATGCTAATTGTTTGTGACGTTGTAAAGGGATGGGCTTTGACGTTTTAAAACCATTGGTAGTAATTTTGTTGCAATGTTGTATACGTTGAGTAAGGGACACACGGCTGTTCCAAAAGCTCAGTTGTTTGAAATAAAGAAGCTTTAGTGCCCTGGAGAGTTGCGTTGTTGTTTACCAGCAGACTGTCACATGCTCAATAGTATATTTTGTATTCCATAAGCATAATGTCCAATCATCAAGCTCTGTGTGGTTCAAACTCCTGTTGCAGACTTTCACACTATCCCCAACAATATGTCAAATTAACTGTAATTCAATCTTTGTGACTATCATGTGGTAAAAACCCATTTATAAAACATATTAGTGTATTATAATTTAAACACAAATCCATGACCTAATTAAAAACAGGAACAATTACATATATAGAATGTGGGGATATTGCAAAGATTTCCTAACTTAAGTCTAGGCCCTAAGGATACCGCAGGGAGAACAGCACAATACCAGGGGTCGTGGTCTCATAATTTACCTTCCCTATTACTTATTTAGGAGAGCTATACAGAACACAAATAGGGATGGGCGAAAAATGACGCCCATAGACTTGTATGGCAGCGTGCGTCAAAAAAAAAACAAACAATTTCGGCGCGCAACAAATTTTTTTTGACGCCCATAGACTTTAATGGGAGAATTTTTGGCGAAACGAAACGGGTCAAATTCGCCCAACCCTAAACACGAACACAAATCCAAGACACATTTGAACAACAAAAAAGATTAAGGGGAGAATTCTAAAAAACTTGACATATGGCCACACTTACTATTACCACAAATACACCTCAATATTTGATGTATTATTAGATTAAAATATTTCAAGTAAAAAGCATGCCCTTACGCATGTTTCGCATCCAGCTTTCTCAAAGGACAAATGGTTTGTAAGTGATATTTTTCAGCCCCATAATTATAGTGGCCAATAATTTTAAACATACCACTGCACTCCACCTTCCTCCCCATCTGAAGCAACACTGACACATATCTTGGAGGAAATGCCTCCCAATTTTTTGTGTCAATCTGTTGGTAATATTGTTTGACAGACTGTGTCTATTACAAATATTAATAAACTTGTCCCATTATAATTATTCACTACATTTATCAGAAGGGAAAAAAGGGGCAGAGAAGCATATTAACTGCACATAAGGAAAACATTTGATATGATCTCTCATGTAAGGGACTTTTGTCAAAGTATCTCCTGGTAAAATACTAAAAAAATTGCCCAACTTATCAGATGCAAATGATGCTGTGAATGCATGCTCTGGAAGTGATGTAACATGCACTTGAAATGCGAGATACATGTTACCTCCTATTTGTATCTAAATGCAAATGTAACTCTGCACTTGGCTGTAGTGGTGCGGATATTATGGGAAATACAATACTAAGTGTGCCCCTTTACAAACGGTAGGTATGTCTCTCCCAGAATGTTCGAGTCACAGCAGATGAGGCGAATAACAGAAGCTGCGTTCAATCAGGCTGGAGGGAACCAGCAAAGATGCCATAAGTGATGATAACCCCTGGGAAAAAGGAAGTGGTTAGGGGTTTGGGCTGCCATCTCTTTTCATTACGGGTCCTATTTATAAGCATGTGTACAATTATTTACACCAGAAATAAACTATGAATTTTCTTCTTTGCTGCCTTATTACCATATATATTTTTTGCATTTTATACGTATAGTGTAACCCATTTAAGAAAATTCCCAGAGTAAAAAATAGTGATGGGTGAATTTATTTACCAGGTGCAAATTTGCGGCGAATTCCCGCGATTCGCGAAACCGCTGCGAAAATTCGTGACGTCCGTTTTTTTTGGATGCCGGTGCAATTTTGCAAAAAATGGACAACGCCGTCAAAAAAACGGACGCCAGCATAAAAACGAGTTTTGCGAATTTTTCGCCGTTTTGCAAATTTCGCGAGAAATTCATGAAACGCCCCAAATTTGCCCATCACTAGTAAAGAATGCTTTAGCTTGTAGTTTTGCAGATAAGAATTTTTTTCTGTATTATAGAGTACGAGCACCATGGTGGAATCATTAGGGGCGCCAATTTGTATGCAGCAGTTGCTGCTTACTTTACCTTTTATAAGTGTCAATTATATAATATACTATAACAATAATACATTGTTTGTGTACTTTACCAATTAAATAACAACCATATTGCCCTTACTGTAAAGCAAGCATATAGAAAATCAATATTTTGAAACAGGTTTCTACTGAAATCAAAGTTTATGCTGTTGTTTTGGCCAAACATATGATACACTTATTTCCTGAAAAATTTTCTGTTGCATTATTTATTTGCTATTAAATTCAAAATTATATATTTTTTCAAATGGAATTGTGACACATAATAAAACCATTGTCCCTGTCATGACAGCTCAAGAATATGCAATCGTTACCCCCATGTCATACTGTGTGCATGCCTGCTACATGGGTGACAGCGGCTGACTTGTCTTATCAACACATAATTAACTCAGAATATAAATGTATGCTGAGGTAAACTGGACATGATGGATTAAGGGTTCAGGCTAAAGTGAATTTTGTAGTACCAGGCTGAGGGTAAGAGTGGGTTAAGGAGAGATTTGGAGTTAAAAAAGCCCTGAGAAGCATGCTGTTATAAAGGTGATGTAAAGTTATCATGTTTATCTTTCCTGTCTTCTTTTGGATAGAAAAGGTCATCTGGTTAATGGTGGGTTGTCCCGACTGGAAATGGTGTCACAGATCACTTTTTTTTTTACTGACCTAACTGTATATTTCTCTAATAGTATGTGTGTAGTTTCTATTTGCAGAGCTCCCTTCCCCCATATGATAATAAATAGCATATCAAAAAGATTGCAATACTCCTTCATGGAACACTGACTGTTTATTAGAGGCAAAAGAGTTTAAGAGAAATGCTAACAATGTTCATTAATAGCCTGCTCCCAGGTTTAATGAGGCATATCAATATGCAGACTGGACAACATCAGTGCCATAATGGTAATGGTAAATGGGAATAATTGTGTCCAATTGTACGGCACAGCTTCCAAGAATGAGCCCGAACTGCCAACTGACAATGACAGAGCAATTATGGGAAGCCAAGCGAGCTGTGTCAAATTAGCACTTGCTGAGAACTCATTTTTCAGAGATGTGCTTGCTCTACAACACTACAAGTGATAGCTACTTTATTGTGAGTGATAGGAAGACCAGTACTTAAGACTGATGTTCTGATTTGTCAATAGCTGTATTTGAAAGCTTAGTGTCACAAATATATAGAGATATTCAGTGAGAGAAGCGTAATGTTCATGATCCGAAGGATAAGAATGTGCTGAGAAGGTCATCTGTCAGTGTGAGCTGTCAAAGAGAGATCACACTCTATGAAAAGGGAACATTCAGCCGACTTAAGTAATTACCTTTGACTGAGATTTGAAGATGTCTTCTTTTGTTGGCCTACATTGAAATACTTAATTTATAATTTACTGAAATCACTGAAAGGCCAAGAAATAGTAACTAAGCAAATCCTTGTTTTATTTCTTATAATTGCATTTTACTATCTTAGCATTTCAGAATAAAGAGTGGGATTCTTAAAAGAACATTTTTAGGAAAAGCAATAAATACAAGTGGCACAATTCACTGTTAAATAAGGACATTGTGCATAAGTAGTAAACAAAATCAATATTTATCATAGGATGCGAACAGGTACTGTGATTTCTTGTACAAGTACAAGTATGGAACATCGATTTATTATAACTATTAATATAAACACCCTTCGTTTTTTTCATGGTATCCCATATTGATCATTTTCATTTTAATTGTATTATTGTATAATTGTATTAAGATGGAGTTGGTTTAAGGGTAATGTGATAAATAATACTTCAAGTTATTGTGGTTAAGAGATGGATTGATTGGCTGTCAAAGTTCATCTACAGGCTTGATGACATCAGTTGCTAACTACATATACTAAAAAGGTCTCGACTAACCCTAGCTAATTATAGAAAGCTATGTCCATATTGAACATTAGCCTAATGAATATATTGCATGTATTTCAGAAGTGTAATACCTTCTGGCCAATTTAATGGTTTTAAATGTATGTATAGGACACCGAGCTTGTTTAAACAAGTGTGAATATATTGCCTTTGTCTGATCTGACTATAAATACAGTTTAAATTAGTTAATATCATCATTAAAGTAAATATATCAGTCAGTAATATATCCGACTGTGTTTAAAAGAAAAATATGTATACATTTATTTTATTACTAGCCTTGAATCTCTGCTGATACCCTTTTTCTATTCATCTTTTTAAACTCTTGCTATATGTTGCTGTTTACTTGGAGTCATGCGGCATTTTTTTATTGCGGAAAAAGTTATTTCAATTACAATGCCTTGAGTACAGGCCCATCATCTGTACTGTAGAGGCTGTACCACTTAATAATAGAGCAGTGCATCAAAGTAGCATTTAGATCTCAAATTGTTATGTATGTGCCAATGTGGGGAATAAAGAAAAAAAGTTGATTTGTCTTTACTACTTAAACATGAATTTCCAGACAGGTTTTGAAATCACCACGGCATTCTGTGCTTCCCCAGCGAGCAGCTAGATGTTGAGAACTTGACAGGTACATATTTTTTCAACTACAAGCAGTTCTATAATGAAAATAAATACACAATCCTTTTTTCATGACTGGTATTTATTTCCAATGGGATTTAATGTTCTGGTTTGAGTTGTCAAGAAAAATAACCAGCAAGCAAACTAAGCATCTAGTATACAGATATTCCAAATTAATTCACTGTTTTGGAGATAGAAGAAAAAAGCTGAGCATATAATTAGCTAACAGTGGAACCAAGGGCACTTAATCTTCCCCTAATGGCAAATTCATCCCATCACATCCCTTCTCAAGAGCACAATCTGTTGCTGGTTTTCTGGTCACTGGGGCCTTCACTTGTCATTGCTCTTTCTTACTCAACTATGATTAGAGATGTTTATTTATGACTTTGACATTATTCCATTCATCATTACTTTATGCCCATAAGAATTAACCAGACAATTTCAGGTTCAGTTGTGTTAGCTTTGCTGCTCTCATTCTGTTTTTTTCTCTACCTGTTGGAATACTGTCCCCTTTAATGAAAAGAAAATGTTTTGGATCAAAACTATAAAGTAATCCATATTTTTCTATGAAATATATATTTCGTTTTAACGTTACCAAGATGCTGAAAGATAACAATGTCAAAATTAAGCAGCTTGAATTTTATGTCTTTATATGAAATGTTAACTTCAGTATGGAGTAAGGTGAGCAATTAGTATCTGAATATTCAGAGTAAAGTGTTACGGGAAGTTTGTAGCCTTAAATAACATTTGGCTGTTGTTTCTGTTGAATGGTATAGAAAAAAAAAACACTTGGACGATGAACATGGTTTTATATTATAAAATGTTTACATAAAGGAGTAAATCAGCAGGAAAGTAACAGATTACAATACAACACAACAAGAAATTAGCAAGACACACTAACAACAAACACTTAGGGGCAGATTTATCAAGGGTCGAATTTCTAGTAGAAATTCTACTTTGAATAGAATCCTCCGACATTCGAATTCGAAGTCGGAGGATTTCATACATCGTACGATCGTATTCCGATCGTGCAACTGTACACCGATCGTACTTCGAAATGAACGATTCGAACGAACGATTCGAACGAACGATTCGAACGAACGCTTTGAACGATTTTATCGTACGATTGTACGATTTTCCCAAAAAATCCTTTGACTTAAAAAAACTTAGCAAAACACACAGGAGGTCCCTCATAGGCTGAACAGCAATTTGCAGGTTTAAGTTGGCAAAGTATTGAAGTCTAAGTTTTTTTAAAGAGACAGTACTTCGTTTATCGAATGGTCGAATAGTTGAATGATTTTTACTTCAAGTTGAAGTAAATTCGAAGTCATAGTATCCCATTCGATGGTCGAAGTATCTGAAAAATTACTTTGAATTTCGAATTTTTTTACTTCGAAAATTCCCTCGAATTCACTTTGACCCTTGATAAATCTGCCCCTTACAACTTAAAAACAACTACTCAAACCAGTAGTTAGAGACAGTGTCGGATTGGCCCACAGGGATACCAGGAAAACTCCCGGTGGGCCCAGGTGTCAGTGGGCCTCTTGCTTCTAACCATGTAGCCTATTTCATGGTCATTCCCTATTTCTTTATGAAAACAAAGAGGTTTAATAATGGAAGAATAGAGTATAGTATGTAGAGAAAAGATACTAGGAGAATAAAGTAGTGATGGGCGAATTTGCGCCGTTTCGCTTTTGCCGAAAATTCGCGAAACGGCGCCGGCGTCTCGTTTTTGACGCCGGCGCCCGTTTTTCGACGCCGGCACCCGTTTTTTCGGCGAATTTTCGCAGGTGTTTCGCAAATTTATTCGCTGGACGCGAATCGCGCAAATCCGCCGCGAATTCGCGCCAGGCGAATACATTCGCCCATCACTAGAATAAAGAGGTTGAGTGAGGAGAGGAGGTATAAATTTTGGAAAGTGGGCCCTCAACTTAAGGTTTTCTGGTGGGCCCCTGGTATCCCAATCCGATACTGGTTGGAGACCCACTTAGAAGCTTATAACTTATATAACTTATAGCATATTAAAACATATATAGGGGAATGTAATATAGGCCACTAACGGAAACATTGTTCCCAATGCTTATACTGTAAATATTCACATTGCAAACAATTTTTGTGAAAATGTAACTAACATTTTGTGAACCCATTGCCCCTCATGCAACAGTAGGATAGCGATTGCAAATGTTATAGTGCGCAGTGTATGTAGTAAAACATTTTACTGAAAAAGCTGTTGTGTTTGCTCCAAAAGTTTATTCCACCTTTAAGCACGTCTTAAAAGTGCAAATTGCGCAATTAAGATTTGCAATGCAATAAAAGTCTAATGAAGAATATTACTATTGCACACATTTTTTCTCTTTGTGAATTTTATTACATTTCCCTTTAATGGTCACAAGTCTTTCTTCTTCTCTGGCTCTCTTTTGCCTTGATTTCCTCTGGCTCTACATACTGTACTTCCTTCATATTGATTACTTACCCCCTGCTTCTTGAAAGTACTGTAAATCTCGGCTTACATGTCTTTATCCAAACACTGTACTTGGCAATCATTTTCATCAATTAGCACGTTTCAGAAAGTTCAGTGATGTCTAAAATGTTGTATCCAGTGGCAGTTTGAGACCAGTCATTATGTTATTTATGAAACATAAATAAGTGCTGATTGAGAGCGTGTCTTGACACAATTCACTGTGTTAAACATACTCCAGAACTTCCAAATGTTTGCCAATGCATCCATCCTGCTGATTAATATTGGGCAGCTGTACCTGTTGAAGTTGAGGTACCCTGAAGCTGCTGACGCTCTAGATCTGGGGGAAGCTCCAGGTTTTCCACAGCAGATTGCATCAATAGACAAGGCAAACTTGTGCGCAGTGAATCAGATGCAAACTCTATTTTGAACACTTGTTCTGGAAGTAATGCAACCTCCCCTTTCAAAGTGCTAGATGCAACTTACACCAATAGACAAGTACAGTTGTGTGTGTCTCGATTTATTGAGCACAACTTTGAGTGTAGATGCAATTATACTGGAATTATGGGGAAAATGCTGCATTATTTTTGAAAAAATAGAGACTTGTGTCAGAGATTGTACCTGCACACTGCAATTGAATTTATATATATGACCCCTTTTGACTTGCATTTTAGCCAATCCCTTACCATTATATGACTCAGGCAAAGCTTTCCCATATGCCTCACTAATAAAAAAAAAAAAAAAAAAAATACGATGAATGAAGAATATGCAAAACAATGAAAATACAAAACCATGTGTATTTGTTTACAGTACATGTATGTCATTAGCCAGACACTGCTGTGGAGCACAACAGTGACAATCAAGTCAAACTTTTTGTTGAGGAACTCAACTATCTACTCTATTGCACTTTGCCTGGTCTGAGGTGGCAAGGGCAAGTCTGGCGCAAGAGGTGACGTTCAGTAAAATCCGCATCTTAGTGAATTTGCGTAGTTACTTCCATTCGCCAGAGCGAAAATTTGCCTGCCGTTATAGTGTGAAGTACCGCTAGAGTCTATCTCCTTCGCTAGCGAATTTACACCAGCGCCTGTTAGCAAATCGGCAAAGTCTCAAAATGACGTCATGCTGGCAAATTTCCGCCAGCGTTAGTCACTTCGCCCTAAATTTGCCCCTTGGAGCCCTTAGACACGGTTGTTTTGTGCATTTAAAAACACACGCTGAGCATGTAAAAATGTATATAATGCATTTGTATGGATTGTTTTAAAGGCAACTGGGGAGCCACTTTATTATTATTCATAATTTTTAATTTCCTTGAGTAGATCTTTTTGTGCTAAGGATGTGTATTTAAAGTGTATTTAAATTATTACTCTTAAACTACAAACTGATATGTATCAGGTGTAAAAACCATGAAAAACTTTAATACAAAAATTCAGCATGTAAAAGCTGCCGAGGTCCTGTAGAACTCAATAGGACTTGTAAAATTGTAAATATTTAATTACTTTGAGGTTTCCACGTTTTTTAGAATTTTTTTCACTTGTAATCACACGA